>NC_044556.1:63992884-63995504 GCF_007565055.1 Rhinopithecus roxellana
TGAAAAAGGAAATCTCCTCACATAATAACTAGAGAGAAGCTTTCTAGAGATTGCTTTCTGATGTGTGACTTCATCTCACAGAGTTCCACCCTTCCCTTCTTGGAACAGTTTGCTAACCACTGTTGTCCTGGATTCTGCAAAGTGATATTTGGGAGCTCATTGAGGGCTATGGTGAAAAAGCAAATATCCTCCCATAATAACTGGAGAGAAGCTCTCTGAGAAACTGCATTGCCATGTGTGAATGCAACTCACAGAGTTACACGTTTCTCTTCAGTGATCAGTTTGCTAACACAGTTTTCTAGAAATCTGCAGTTAGATACTTCATAGCGCAGTGAAGCTTACGGTGACAAAGGAAATATACTCAGTGAAAACTAGAAAGAAGCTTTCTTAGAAACTTCTTGGTGATGTGTGAATTCATCTCACAGAGTTACACTTATGTTTCGTGGAGCAGTCCATTAACACTGTCTTTGAGGAAACTGAGAAGGGCTTCTTTGGATCGCATTGAGGCCTACGCTGATAAAGGAAATTTCATCCGTTCAAAACGTGAAAGAAGCTTTCTGAGAAACTTCTTTCTGATCTGTGAGTTCATCTCACAGACTTATAACTTAAACCTCAGGGAGCAGTTTGCTATCACTGTTTTCGTGGAATCTTTAAAGTGATACTTGGGAGCCCATAATAGGGGCCCATGGTGAAAAAGGAAATCTCCTCACATAATAACTAGAGAGAAGCTTTCTAGAGATTGCTTTCTGATGTGTGACTTCATCTCACAGAGTTCCACCCTTCCCTTCTTGGAACAGTTTGCTACACTGTTGTCCTGGATTCTGCAAAGTGATATTTGGGAGCTCATTGAGGGCTATGGTGAAAAAGCAAATATCCTCCCATAATAACTGGAGAGAAGCTCTCTGAGAAACTGCATTGCCATGTGTGAATGCAACTCACAGAGTTACACGTTTCTCTTCAGTGATCAGTTTGCTAACACAGTTTTCTAGAAATCTGCATTAGATACTTCATAGCGCAGTGAAGCTTACGGTGACAAAGGAAATATACTCAGTTGAAAACTAGAAAGTAGGTTTCTTAGAAACTTCTTGGTGATGTGTGAATTCATCTCACAGAGTTACACTTATGTTTCGTGGAGCAGTCATTAACACTGTCTTTGAGGAAACTGAGAAGGGCTTCTTTGGATCGCATTGAGGCCTACGCTGATAAAGGAAATTTCATCCGTTCAAAACGTGAAAGAAGCTTTCTGAGAAACTTCTTTCTGATCTGTGAGTTCATCTCACAGACTTATAACTTAAACCTCAGGAAGCAGTTTGCTATCACTCTTTTCGTGGAATCTTTAAAGTGATACTTGGGAGCCCAAATAGGGGCCCATGGTGAAAAGGAAATCTCCTCACATAATAACTAGAGAGAAGCTTTCTAGAGATTGCTTTTGATGTGTGACTTCATCTCACAGAGTTCCACCCTTCCCTTCTTGGAACAGTTTGCTACCACTGTTGTCCTGGATTCTGCAAAGTGATATTTGGGAGCTCATTGAGGGCTATGGTGAAAAAGCAATATCCTCCCATAATAACTGGAGAGAAGCTCTCTGAGAAACTGCATTGCCATGTGTGAATGCAACTCACAGAGTTACACGTTTCTCTTCAGTGATCAGTTTGCTAACACGTTTTCTAGAAATCTGCATTAGATACTTCATAGCGCAGTGAAGCTTACGGTGACAAAGGAAATATACTCAGTTGAAAACTAGAAAGAAGCTTTCTTAGAAACTTCTTGGTGATGTGTGAATTCATCTCACAGAGTTACACTTATGTTTCGTGGAGCAGTCCATTAACACTGTCTTTGAGGAAACTGAGAAGGGCTTCTTTGGATCGCATTGAGGCCTACGCTGATAAAGGAAATTTCATCCGTTCAAAACGTGAAAGAAGCTTTCTGAGACACTTCTTTCTGATCTGTGAGTTCATCTCACAGACTTATAACTTAAACCTCAGGAAGCAGTTTGCTATCACTGTTTTCGTGGAATCTTTAAAGTGATACTTGGGAGCCCATAATAGGGGCCCATGGTGAAAAAGGAAATCTCCTCACATAATAACTAGAGAGAAGCTTTCTAGAGATTGCTTTCTGATGTGTGACTTCATCTCACAGAGTTCCACCCTTCCCTTCTTGGAACAGTTTGCTAACACTGTTGTCCTGGATTCTGCAAAGTGATATTTGGGAGCTCATTGAGGGGCTATGGTGAAAAAGCAAATATCCTCCCCTAATAACTGGAGAGAAGCTCTCTGAGAAACTGCATTGCCATGTGAATGCAACTCACAGAGTTACACGTTTCTCTTCAGTGATCAGTTTGCTAACACAGTTTTCTAGAAATCTGCAGTTAGATACTTCATAGCGCAGTGAAGCTTACGGTGACAAAGGAAATATACTCAGTTGAAAACTAGAAAGAAGCTTTCTTAGAAACTTCTTGGTGATGTGTGAATTCATCTCACAGAGTTACACTTATGTTTCGTGGAGCAGTCCATTAACACTGTCTTTGAGGAAACTGAGAAGGGCTTCTTTGGATCGCATTGAGGCCTACGCTGATAAAGGAAATTTCATCCGTTCAAAACGTGAAAGAAGCTTTCTGAGA